>NC_133018.1:25343186-25346953 GCF_048564905.1 Vicugna pacos
TAGGGTTAGGGTTAGGGTTAGGGTTAGGGTTAGGGTTAGGGTTAGGGTTAGGGTTAGGGTTAGGGTTAGGGTTAGGGTTAGGGTTAGGGTTAGGGTTAGGGTTAGGGTTAGGGTTAGGGTTAGGGTTAGGGTTAGGGTTAGGGTTAGGGTTAGGGTTAGGGTTAGGGTTAGGGTTAGGGTTAGGGTTAGGGTTAGGGTTAGGGTTAGGGTTAGGGTTAGGGTTAGGGTTAGGGTTAGGGTTAGGGTTAGGGTTAGGGTTAGGGTTAGGGTTAGGGTTAGGGTTAGGGTTAGGGTTAGGGTTAGGGTTAGGGTTAGGGTTAGGGTTAGGGTTAGGGTTAGGGTTAGGGTTAGGGTTAGGGTTAGGGTTAGGGTTAGGGTTAGGGTTAGGGTTAGGGTTAGGGTTAGGGTTAGGGTTAGGGTTAGGGTTAGGGTTAGGGTTAGGGTTAGGGTTAGGGTTAGGGTTAGGGTTAGGGTTAGGGTTAGGGTTAGGGTTAGGGTTAGGGTTAGGGTTAGGGTTAGGGTTAGGGTTAGGGTTAGGGTTAGGGTTAGGGTTAGGGTTAGGGTTAGGGTTAGGGTTAGGGTTAGGGTTAGGGTTAGGGTTAGGGTTAGGGTTAGGGTTAGGGTTAGGGTTAGGGTTAGGGTTAGGGTTAGGGTTAGGGTTAGGGTTAGGGTTAGGGTTAGGGTTAGGGTTAGGGTTAGGGTTAGGGTTAGGGTTAGGGTTAGGGTTAGGGTTAGGGTTAGGGTTAGGGTTAGGGTTAGGGTTAGGGTTAGGGTTAGGGTTAGGGTTAGGGTTAGGGTTAGGGTTAGGGTTAGGGTTAGGGTTAGGGTTAGGGTTAGGGTTAGGGTTAGGGTTAGGGTTAGGGTTAGGGTTAGGGTTAGGGTTAGGGTTAGGGTTAGGGTTAGGGTTAGGGTTAGGGTTAGGGTTAGGGTTAGGGTTAGGGTTAGGGTTAGGGTTAGGGTTAGGGTTAGGGTTAGGGTTAGGGTTAGGGTTAGGGTTAGGGTTAGGGTTAGGGTTAGGGTTAGGGTTAGGGTTAGGGTTAGGGTTAGGGTTAGGGTTAGGGTTAGGGTTAGGGTTAGGGTTAGGGTTAGGGTTAGGGTTAGGGTTAGGGTTAGGGTTAGGGTTAGGGTTAGGGTTAGGGTTAGGGTTAGGGTTAGGGTTAGGGTTAGGGTTAGGGTTAGGGTTAGGGTTAGGGTTAGGGTTAGGGTTAGGGTTAGGGTTAGGGTTAGGGTTAGGGTTAGGGTTAGGGTTAGGGTTAGGGTTAGGGTTAGGGTTAGGGTTAGGGTTAGGGTTAGGGTTAGGGTTAGGGTTAGGGTTAGGGTTAGGGTTAGGGTTAGGGTTAGGGTTAGGGTTAGGGTTAGGGTTAGGGTTAGGGTTAGGGTTAGGGTTAGGGTTAGGGTTAGGGTTAGGGTTAGGGTTAGGGTTAGGGTTAGGGTTAGGGTTAGGGTTAGGGTTAGGGTTAGGGTTAGGGTTAGGGTTAGGGTTAGGGTTAGGGTTAGGGTTAGGGTTAGGGTTAGGGTTAGGGTTAGGGTTAGGGTTAGGGTTAGGGTTAGGGTTAGGGTTAGGGTTAGGGTTAGGGTTAGGGTTAGGGTTAGGGTTAGGGTTAGGGTTAGGGTTAGGGTTAGGGTTAGGGTTAGGGTTAGGGTTAGGGTTAGGGTTAGGGTTAGGGTTAGGGTTAGGGTTAGGGTTAGGGTTAGGGTTAGGGTTAGGGTTAGGGTTAGGGTTAGGGTTAGGGTTAGGGTTAGGGTTAGGGTTAGGGTTAGGGTTAGGGTTAGGGTTAGGGTTAGGGTTAGGGTTAGGGTTAGGGTTAGGGTTAGGGTTAGGGTTAGGGTTAGGGTTAGGGTTAGGGTTGGGTTAGGGTTAGGGTTAGGGTTAGGGTTAGGGTTAGGGTTAGGGTTAGGGTTAGGGTTAGGGTTAGGGTTAGGGTTAGGGTTGGGTTAGGGTTAGGGTTAGGGTTAGGGTTAGGGTTAGGGTTAGGGTTAGGGTTAGGGTTAGGGTTAGGGTTAGGGTTAGGGTTAGGGTTAGGGTTAGGGTTAGGGTTAGGGTTAGGGTTAGGGTTAGGGTTAGGGTTAGGGTTAGGGTTAGGGTTAGGGTTAGGGTTAGGGTTAGGGTTAGGGTTAGGGTTAGGGTTAGGGTTAGGGTTAGGGTTAGGGTTAGGGTTAGGGTTAGGGTTAGGGTTAGGGTTAGGGTTAGGGTTAGGGTTAGGGTTAGGGTTAGGGTTAGGGTTAGGGTTAGGGTTAGGGTTAGGGTTAGGGTTAGGGTTAGGGTTAGGGTTAGGGTTAGGGTTAGGGTTAGGGTTAGGGTTAGGGTTAGGGTTAGGGTTAGGGTTAGGGTTAGGGTTAGGGTTAGGGTTAGGGTTAGGGTTAGGGTTAGGGTTAGGGTTAGGGTTAGGGTTAGGGTTAGGGTTAGGGTTAGGGTTAGGGTTAGGGTTAGGGTTAGGGTTAGGGTTAGGGTTAGGGTTAGGGTTAGGGTTAGGGTTAGGGTTAGGGTTAGGGTTAGGGTTAGGGTTAGGGTTAGGGTTAGGGTTAGGGTTAGGGTTAGGGTTAGGGTTAGGGTTAGGGTTAGGGTTAGGGTTAGGGTTAGGGTTAGGGTTAGGGTTAGGGTTAGGGTTAGGGTTAGGGTTAGGGTTAGGGTTAGGGTTAGGGTTAGGGTTAGGGTTAGGGTTAGGGTTAGGGTTAGGGTTAGGGTTAGGGTTAGGGTTAGGGTTAGGGTTAGGGTTAGGGTTAGGGTTAGGGTTAGGGTTAGGGTTAGGGTTAGGGTTAGGGTTAGGGTTAGGGTTAGGGTTAGGGTTAGGGTTAGGGTTAGGGTTAGGGTTAGGGTTAGGGTTAGGGTTAGGGTTAGGGTTAGGGTTAGGGTTAGGGTTAGGGTTAGGGTTAGGGTTAGGGTTAGGGTTAGGGTTAGGGTTAGGGTTAGGGTTAGGGTTAGGGTTAGGGTTAGGGTTAGGGTTAGGGTTAGGGTTAGGGTTAGGGTTAGGGTTAGGGTTAGGGTTAGGGTTAGGGTTAGGGTTAGGGTTAGGGTTAGGGTTAGGGTTAGGGTTAGGGTTAGGGTTAGGGTTAGGGTTAGGGTTAGGGTTAGGGTTAGGGTTAGGGTTAGGGTTAGGGTTAGGGTTAGGGTTAGGGTTAGGGTTAGGGTTAGGGTTAGGGTTAGGGTTAGGGTTAGGGTTAGGGTTAGGGTTAGGGTTAGGGTTAGGGTTAGGGTTAGGGTTAGGGTTAGGGTTAGGGTTAGGGTTAGGGTTAGGGTTAGGGTTAGGGTTAGGGTTAGGGTTAGGGTTAGGGTTAGGGTTAGGGTTAGGGTTAGGGTTAGGGTTAGGGTTAGGGTTAGGGTTAGGGTTAGGGTTAGGGTTAGGGTTAGGGTTAGGGTTAGGGTTAGGGTTAGGGTTAGGGTTAGGGTTAGGGTTAGGGTTAGGGTTAGGGTTAGGGTTAGGGTTAGGGTTAGGGTTAGGGTTAGGGTTAGGGTTAGGGTTAGGGTTAGGGTTAGGGTTAGGGTTAGGGTTAGGGTTAGGGTTAGGGTTAGGGTTAGGGTTAGGGTTAGGGTTAGGGTTAGGGTTAGGGTTAGGGTTAGGGTTAGGGTTAGGGTTAGGGTTAGGGTTAGGGTTAGGGTTAGGGTTAGGGTTAGGGTTAGGGTTAGGGTTAGGGTTAGGGTTAGGGTTAGGGTTAGGGTTAGGGTTAGGGTTAGGGTTAGGGTTAGGGTTAGGGTTAGGGTTAGGGTTAGGGTTAGGGTTAGGGTTAGGGTTAGGGTTAGGGTTAGGGTTAGGGTTAGGGTTAGGGTT